>NC_050583.1:31602182-31607182 GCF_013368585.1 Megalops cyprinoides
ATTAAGGGTCGTGGGGAGGGTAAAGCAGGGAAGTCCAAGGTGGGTTTCCGCCGTGGCGTTGAGTCCGAAAGAAGGCTCTCCACACTGAAAGGGTTTAATTTTTGAAGGGCGGAAGCTCTGTTGTTGGAACACAAGTTGGAGTTGTGACTGCTGTCGGAGGAGTCCTGCTCTGATCCGCTAGCGTCTTGGCCCACGTTTCTTTGGCTCTGGAATTTTTGACGTGTTTGGTCACAGCTTGATTCGGTTTGGTTTCGGGCTGCTAGGTCAGAATGAACTATGTTCGGCCCTTGCTCACTGTCTGTTACTTGTGACACTCCACTGTCACTGTCCGAACCGGGAGTGTGGAATAAGTCTCCTGACAGTAGTTTGTTCTGTGACTTCAAAAGCTTTTTTTCCTGCTTCCTTTTCTTCTTCTCCAGTCTCTCAAGCTCTCTCCGAGCGATTTCTTCAGGGTCCATAGGTTCCCCACTGCATGTTGTTGGATGGGAGTTGTGAGCTGGTCGGCCTGGGCCCTTCTTTGTATTCTCTTTTTTCCTCCATTTAGCTCTGCGGTTTTGGAACCAAACCTACACACCGAAGAATGAAAATTGTTTTTATTAATTTCAGTTCTCGCCGATCAAATTCATTGTACAGGCCGTGCTCAAGTCCCCGCAAATTGGTGAGATGCTTTTCCATCCAATCACTGAAGTCGTAATAATAAAAAATACGGCAACTCAAAATGAGCTTGAGCCAATATGACAGATTTTCAAGAAGGAAACCATTAGTATTTATTGTGATAAAACATAACCTATCATTTTGTAAATCAATTGCCTTTGATTCACCATAATGTTTAGTTCGAGTTACCTGGACGTCTCTTCAATATTATATTAATAAAAAACGTTGAATCTAATGGGTGTAATAAAAATACTGCAAAATATTTTACCAAACCTGCATGAATGTATATACTTTAATGGATGCAATTCGACAGATACTGAGTTTGCAATTCAAATATTTTCAAGCACATAGGCCTAGTAACACTATGGTTCTGTATCCAGAAGGTAAAACACAGAGGCCTGTAAGTACTGTAAAGAACAAATGTTCAAGAAGTTGACTGGATCTTTCCATATCTTTGGTTATACATAACAGCATAAAAGCGGCGGCCTAAACATAGGCTATTGCTGTTGTTTAACAGGCCATATCAGCTGTTTGAACTTGCACCTGTATAAAAACAGCTAGTTCAACTGCCGAATGTATTCAGTGTAAATGTTAATTTACTCCATTGCACGAATTCTTTCCTGAAAAAAAAAAAAAAAAACAAATCTTGCGCCCTCAAGTATCTTTCAGAAGTATATAGGGAGTACAATGCGAGTAGACAAGCCCATATTTATATTATTCTTATCGACAAGGCCTTTGGCTGGGCAGGACCAATTAATGTTTTATAATCACATTTCAATTAATATTTCAATCAGTATATATAGGTCTATATATACATAGAATCTAGGTAAATAGGGTTACATGTTACATATTTGTTACGTCTTACGTTCTTACTGCAGATTTTGATGTAGTGACAATGGAAAATGACGATATGCAATAAAGGTCCCCCACATTTTCGACATTCCTTGCCTAGCCATACTAACCCACTCGTTTACGAAAACACAGCACATCCCCATCAGATATTGTCACCAACAAAACAAGCAAATTAATTGGCTGGTTTACATCATCAAGTAAGACTAAATATTATCCCATTTTGTAAAAATAATAATAATAATAACATAACAATAAAACAATAATATTAGTAAATCTTTTAAAATTTGTGTAAATTCACGTAATCGTACATGTGTGAAATGTTTGTCAGACCTGTACATTCCACTCCTGTGGCCGTGTCTTTGTGTTAGCTCCAGACGGCCTTGTCAATAAGGGCTCCTCATTACCGTATTAAAGGGAAATTCAGGGTCTTGACTTCACTTAACGACCTCTGAGCAAATTGGATAAAGTGTTTGCAACTGGGGAGGTCAAAAGGGGAGGACTTTCACATTGTAAAATTTACTTTAACAAAGCATTAATGGATTAACAATGACCCGTTTGTCTCATTAACTCAACTTATCTATCGTTTATTTTATATCATTTTTCATTATTTACAAAGTTTGTCCTGGATTCAGGGTGTTTTTCAGTATTTCCATGTCTATAATCTGTTATTTCCACGTTAATAAAACGACTTTGTTGTTGTCACGGTTTTAATTTGTGTGAATTTCAAATTTCATTTAAAAGTTTTTTTAAACAGTACCAACACAAATTATTACTATTATTATTACTGTTGTTATGTACAAAACAACACTTCTTTGTAAACCACCGTTAAAACTTTTAAATAAAGCATAATATTCATCTATCGATACCCTGTGTGGAGGAATAATTTAAGTATGTGTTCAAAGACATCTACATTAAAATGTGTTCAAAATGCAATATACTCGGAGGACCTGTACTGTATGTTTTTTTCAAGACATAGATTGTGAAACTGCATATTGCACTATTCTATGACTTCACATAAAATGGTGCCTGTGATACCATTAAATTGCAAAAATATTAGTATTAACAAATCGAAGAGTATACACTACACTTATTATGCAACAATAATAAACATTAGCCAAGCTGAATAGACGATTACGGGTATTTCTTCCAGTTATTGTTCTGCAGTGCTGTATTTTGGGCATGTAACGCATGTGAGAATTAATTTTTTACATACTAAAACAAGCGGTGGCAAGAAGGGTGGCTTTTTAAATAATAAATAGTAAATGTTAGTTACCTGCACCCTAGACTCTACCAAGTCCAGTCTCAGCGCAAGTGCCTCCCTCATGAACACGTCTGGGTAGTGACTCTCGTTAAAAGCCTTTTCTAATTCTTCCAGTTGCCATCCAGTGAAATTAGTGCGAGTTCTTCTCCTCTTACAACCAGGGCTATCCTTGTCTGGATCTCCCGAATCTGGAGTGAATGAAAAAGATATTATAAGTATATACACGGGTTACATATAAAATAATAATAAAAAAACAACTGACTCTGTCTGTACACATGTCGTGAATCGATTAAGAACTGTGATGCATACATGCTAACAGTATGTACGTCTTGTAACATTATCCCTCGAGTTGTTAAAGCAATGTGCATTTTTCATTATTATACGATTTTGAAATAGATCATTTACATAGAATATTTTCAAAATTTCATTGTAGGTCGCGTAAATAGCATATATATATATATATATTGCTTCCTCAGTATAGCTTTTTCATTTCAACACAGCAAAACGGTGATAAGCACTTTAGTGACATAACAAAGACATCTTCTCGATTTCACTCATGTGTTCTCGCCTGCAAGGTTGCCTTAACATTTTCAGGAAATATACGTTCGGCGTTCGTTTATTACTACAACGTAAGTCTGGCGACAAATGTACGTATCTGAACCGTCTGTTGTCCATCCGTACCATACCTTGTATTGATAAATCGACGGTATATTCAGTATTAATGGCAGCAATGCTTTAAATGTAATTCAGTGTGATCATCGAAAATAACATCAAACTCTATTTGTTTTCGAAACGTTACAACGGTTTTACAGAAAGACTTTGTAAAAAAAAAATAATAATAATAATCGAAAAGCCCGCTTGCCACGTGAACAATGAAGTCCCACACTCATACTCTCATATTTTCAGTATTGTTAGTCATGGTTTGTCGACGATTTCTTGTAAAGTATTGTATCCCGTTTTCTTACCTGTCAGTTTGTATTGCTGGTTATCTCCATTCATGCCGCAGCCAGAGGACAGCAGAGGGTTTGAATTGACCACGGAAGCCGTGCAGGAACCGTTCAGTAATCCGTCTATGGAGAAAGGAACCGCGGCCGCAGACTGGAGTTGGTGCCCGGCTAATTCGTATACATGGTGGTGGCTCAAATGGTAGGGAAAGCCCACCATCCCACTAAGAGAACCTCCAAACTGGGCATGAGGGTGCTCTAGTATCCTGCTGTCCATCATCTCCCGGGCAAAAGAGGCCAAAGTCTGGAGGCTGGTTGTGGGAATTTAGAAAGCATGCAGTAAGAGTGGGCAGTGAGGAGGGGACATGCTGTGGAGAGGAGGGTGAGCTTTACTTTATCAACATCAACCTTCCAATAATTAGCCCAGGCTTTGGGAATTTGGGACCAATAAGAAACGTTAATCGGCTCTGACGTCAGAGACGTGGTTTGAAAACGTTTTCCATATCGATTGCTAATTATACCTGACATCCACCTCAATAAACAATATCAGAGCTGTCACAACAGGACAGGGGGGCTTTGATATGAGCTACATCACAAATAGACGGGGGTTTGGAGAAGTAGCGACGTGATTGATATCCAGTTAAATACTAAACAGGCACAGAACACAGAGATTTTACATCTCCCATCTCGCTCGCTCTTAAAACAATAATAGATTTCCCTTAAAATCAGTCAACAACATGTTGTGCAGATTTTTTCAGAAGAAACGCTTTACTCCCTGAACCTTTAAAGTGATGTTTTCCAATTACACAGAGACACTGAGCGCCAAACAGACTGATCCAATAATAGGGGATTCATCATCCACCCTTTCCCGAGCTGTCACATTGAATTTAAAACTACAACCCTTTTCATCTCCTCGCCACTTCCCCAAACTCAACGCAATTTTAAAAAGGTGATATGTTGGTGGCAATAAGAAAGTGATCTTTAATTCCACATCCCTTCTGTCGATTTTATCGACACGAAGATATTAAATTATTAATTACATGACCTCGCCTAATTAAACATTGCTCCTGTTTAGCAAGGAGGCGAGAAATTAAAAAAAAGAGAAATATATATTCCCAGTCTCATTCTGCCTGTGATTAATAGGGCTGAAACTGCAGCCCAATTTGTTATAATTAAATTATATTCCCAATGAAGTTTACAAACTCTCTATAACCGCAGACAGAACAAAGTATATCTTTTACAACAAAAATCAAACTTTGCGTAAGTCGCTAAAAATTAAATATATATGT